>NW_026637603.1:0-312 GCF_028554395.1 Pezoporus wallicus | reverse complement strand
GCTTTTCCTGTGTGAAAGTGAGCAGTGAAAGCAACGATGGAGGCACCAATGTAAAGGGGATTGTGTGCTGAACAGGTCCAGCACCAGCTTTCAATCCTGGCTCTTCTGCTGTGGGAGCAGAGGCCAAATGTTCGTGCTGTCCTCACTGTGCTGCTGGGCAGCTGAGAGAGACCACCAGAGAATTTGGATTCAAATGGACTTTTAGGTATGAAACCGAGGAGAGACTGCAATGATGGTGACACCGTTGCAAAGCTGCTTGTGTGCTGAAGAGGCCCAGCACTAGCTTTCCCTCCTGGTCCTTCTGCCATGGGA
>NW_026637602.1:0-3086 GCF_028554395.1 Pezoporus wallicus | reverse complement strand
ATGGAGACAGGGATAGGGATGGAGACAGGGACAGGGGATAGGGATGGATGGAGGCAGGGATAGGGGATGGAGACAGGGATAGGGATGGAGACCGGGATAGGGATGGAGACAGGGATAGGGATGGAGACAGGGATAGGGGATGGAGACAGGGATAGGGATGGAGACAGGGATAGGGGATGGAGACAGGGATGGAGACGGGGATAGGGATGGAGACAGGGATAGGGATGGAGACAGGGATATGGGGCACACGCAGGACACGGATCCCTGCATCCTTTGGGATGTCCCCACCTCTGCCAGGTTCTTGCTCACGCGGGTGCTGAGGTCGTAGCGCTCCTCATCCACGCGCCCGATGCGGGCGTGGAGATCCCGGCACAGCTCCTGCACCCCAGCGGCACCCAATGGCACCAATGGCACCCAGTGCACCCAATTGCACCATAATGGCACCCAATGGTACCCAATGGACCCAATTGCACCCTAATGGCACCCAATGGACCCCAATGGCACCCAATGGACCCCAATGGCACCCAACTGCACCCTAATGGCATCCAATGGCACCCAATTGCCCCCAACGGTCCCAAGAGCACCAAATGGCACCCGACGGCACCCTAATGGCACCCAATGGTCGCAGTGGCCCCAGTGGTATCCAATGAACCCAATTGCACCCTAATGGCACCCAATGGCACCCTATGGCACCCAATTGCATCCTAATGGCACCCAATTGCACCTCAATGGCACCAATGGCACCCTAATGGCACCTAATGGCCCCCTATGGCACCCAATGGCACCCAGTGGACTCATTGCACCCTAATGGTACCCAATGGCCCCCAATGGTCCCAATGGCACCCAATGGACCCATTGCAACATAATGGCACCCAATGGCTCCAATGGCACCCAATGGCCCCCAGTGGCACCCAATGGTGCCCAATGGACCCAATTGCACCCTAATGGCACCCAATGGCACCGAATTGCACCCTAATGGCATCCAACGGGCCCAACAGAACCCAGTAGCACCCTAATCCACCCTAGTGGCATCCAATGGGATCCTAATGGCACCCAATGGAATCATATGGAACCCAATGGCACCCAGTGGCCCCAATTGCACCATAATGGCACCCAATGGACACAATGTCACCCAAAGGCACACAATGGACCCAATGGCACCTAATGGATCCAATAGCACCCAATTTAACCCAATGGCACCCCATGGCACACCACGGCCCAAGTGGCACCCAATAGAACCCAATGGACCAAATGTCCCCTCAGTGTCACCCATTGTCCTCCCAGTGTCACCCAATGGCACCCAGTGTCATGCCAATGGCACCCACTGTCACCCAGGCTCACACCATGTCACCCAGTGTCACCCTAATGTCCCTCCCAAACCCAGCCCACTGTGTCCGTGCCCCCACCATGTCCCTGGGGGTGCCTGGCTGTGCCCCCACCGTGTCCATCACCATTGCCCCCCATGGCCCCACTGCCCCCCCATGGCCCTCCCCACACGTGTCCCTGGGTCCATGTCTGTGCGTGCATCCCAATCCCTGTCCCCCCATATCCCCGTGTCCTCCATGGCCCCAACCTCAACCCCATCCCCATCCCCTTCCCATCCCCATCCCCACCCCCTTCCCATCCCATCCCCACCCCATTCCCACCCCCTTCCCATCCCATCCCCACCCCATCCCCTTCCCATCCCATCCCCACCCCATCCCCTTCCCATCCCATCCCCTTCCCATCCCATCCCCACCCCATCCCCATCCCCTTCCCATCCCATCCCCACCCCATCCCCACCCCCTTCCCATCCCATCCCCATCCCCACCCCATCCCCTTCCCATCCCATCCCCATCCCCACCCCATCCCCTTCCCATCCCATCCCCTTCCTATCCCATCCCCATCCCATCCCCTTCCCATCCCCCCCCATCCCCATACCCCCCCACCCCATCAAACCCCATCCCCATCCCATCCCCCCTATCCCATCCCCACCCCATCCCCATCCCCCCCATCCCATCCCCACCCCATCCCCATCCCACCCCCACCCCATCCCACCCCCATCCCATCCCCCCCCCATCCCCACCTGGAGCTCCCCCATCCCGAGCCCCTCCAGCGCAGGGGGGGGGCAGAGCTCCCCCAGCAGCCGCAGTTTCTCCGCCGCCCGCTCCTGCTCCTCCCGCTCCAGCTCCCGCTTTGCCCTCTGCAGCAGCAGCGTCTATGGGGGGGGCACCCATGGGTGGGGGGGGGGGGGGGGGCACCCATGGGGGGGGGGTGATGGGGGGCACCCCTGGGGGCGGGGGGGATGGGGGGGGCACCCATGGGGGGGGGGGCCATGGGGGGGGCAGCCATGGGGGGGCACCCATGGGGGGGGGGGGGGCAGCCATGGGGAGGCAGCCATGGGGGGGGGGCAGCCATGGGGGGGGCAGCCATGGGGGGGCAGCCATGGGGGGGGGGGGGGGGCACCCATGGGGGGGGTGGGGGGGGGGGGCACCCATGGGGGGGGCACCCATGGGGGGGGGGGGGGCAGCCATGGGGGGGTAGGGGGGGGGGGGGGTGTTACCCAGAGGGGGGCACGCATGGGTGGTGGGGGGGGCAGCCATGGGGTCTTGCAAATGGAGATCTGTGCTCAGCAGTATTGCTGAGGAGCAGTTATGAGGGCTAAGATGGCTTCAGAGTGCTGCTAAAGATAACGGGTAGGAAACTGAGGTATATGTAGATGATGTGAATACAGCCCCTTGTGTCACCAGATTCAGCAAAGAAAGGGGGTTATGTGTGATCACTAGTTGTCGTTATGTCATTGTTTTAGTGGTGTTCTGCTGATGCAGCAATGCTGTAGCCACAGCAAATCATACAGCAAAAATGTACTTTGGTGGGCATATTTTGCTGATGCTTCTGGAGAAAAGGAACCGGAAAGGTGCTCCTGTATCAGTGAAGGCATTGTTTGTTACATTGATTATTACTTTATCAGAAATCAATATACTATGTATCTTTTATGAAGAGCATAAAAAAATGAATCCCCCCATATTTGAAATTGTCACTGAAGTCTTTTTTGGCCTAACAAAATTTGAAGGGATTCAATGGTAAGCCAGAAGATCTTCTTCATT